>NC_090363.1:6196406-6198906 GCF_035084215.1 Heptranchias perlo
CTCTCTATCCCCTGCCCCCATTACCCCTCTCCCTCTCTCTCTCTCTCTATCCCCTGCCCCCATTACCTCTCTCTCTCTCTCTCTATCCCCTGCCCCCATTACCCCTCTCTCTCTCTCTCTATCCCCTACCCCCATTACCCCTCTCTCTCTCTCCCCTGCCCCCATTACCTCTCTCTCTCTCTATCCCCTGCCCCCATTACCCCTCTCTCTCTCTCTCTATCCCCTGCCCCCATTACCCCTCTCTCTCTCTCTCTATCCCCTGCCCCCATTACCCCTCTCTCTCTCTCTCTCTCTCTATCCCCTGCCCCCATTACCCCTCTCTCTCTCTCTATCCCCTGCCCCCATTACCCCCTCTCTCTCTCTCTATCCCCTGCCCCCATTACCCCTCTCTCTCTCTCTATCCCCTGCCCCCATTACCTCTCTCTCTCTCTATCCCCTGCCCCCATTACCCCTCTCTCTCTCTCTATCCCCTGCCCCCATTACCCCTCTCTCTCTCTCTCTCTATCCCCTGCCCCCATTACCTCTCTCTATCTCTCTATCCCCTGCCCCCATTACCTCTCTCTCTCCCCTGCCCCCATTACCTCTCTCTCTCCCCTGCCCCCATTACCTCTCTCTCTCTCTCTCTATCCCCTGCCCCCATTACCCCTCTCTCTCTCTCTCTATCCCCTGCCCCCATTACCTCTCTCTCTCTCTCTCTATCCCCTGCCCCCATTACCCCTCTCTCTCTCTCTCTATCCCCTGCCCCCATTACCTCTCTCTCTCTCTCTATCCCCTGCCCCCATTACCCCTCTCTCTCTCTATCCCCTGCCCCCATTACCCCTCTCTCTCTCTCTCTCTATCCCCTGCCCCCATTACCTCTCTCTCTCTCTCTCTCTATCCCCTGCCCCCATTACCCCTCTCTCTCTCTCTCTCTCCCCTGCCCCCATTACCCCTCTCTCTCTCTCTATCTCCTGCCCCCATTACCCCTCTCTCTCTCTCTCTATCCCCTGCCCCCATTACCCCTCTCTCTCTCTCTATCTCCTGCCCCCATTACCCCTCTCTCTCTCTCTCTATCCCCTGCCCCCATTACCCCTCTCTCTCTCTCTCTATCCCCTGCCCCCATTACCCCTCTCTCTCTCTCTCTATCCCCTGCCCCCATTACCCCTCTCTCTCTCTCTATCTCCTGCCCCCATTACCCCTCTCTCTCTCTCTCTATCCCCTGCCCCCATTACCCCTCTCTCTCTCTCTCTATCCCCTGCCCCCATTACCCCTCTCTCTCTCTCTATCCCCTGCCCCCATTACCCCTCTCTCTCTCTCTCTCTCTCTCTCCCCTGCCCCCATTACCTCTCTCTCTCTATCCCCTGCCCCCATTACCCCTCTCTCTCTCTCTCTCTCTATCCCCTGCCCCCATTACCCCTCTCTCTCTCTCTATCCCCTGCCCCCATTACCCCTCTCTCTCTCTCTATCCCCTGCCCCCATTACCCCTCTCTCTCTCTCTCTCTCTATCCCCTGCCCCCATTACCCCCTCTCTCTCTCTCTCTCCCCTGCCCCCATTACCTCTCTCTCTCTCCCTGCCCCCATTACCTCTCTCTCTCTCTCTATCCCCTGCCCCCATTACCCCTCTCTCTCTCTCTATCCCCTGCCCCCATTACCTCTCTCTCTCTCTCTATCCCCTGCCCCCATTACCTCTCTCTCTCTCTCTCTCTATCCCCTGCCCCCATTACCCCTCTCTCTCTCTCTCTCTCTCTCTATCCCCTGCCCCCATTACCTCTCTCTCTCTCTCTCTCTCCCCTGCCCCCATTACCTCTCTCTCTCTCTCTCTCCCCTGCCCCCATTACCTCTCTCTCTCTCTCTATCTCCTGCCCCCATTACCCCTCTCTCTCTCTCTCTATCCCCTGCCCCCATTACCCCTCTCTCTCTCTCTATCCCCTGCCCCCATTACCCCTCTCTCTCTCTCTCTCTCTCTCTCCCCTGCCCCCATTACCTCTCTCTCTCTCTCTCTCTCTATCCCCTGCCCCCATTACCTCTCTCTCTCTCTATCTCCTGCCCCCATTACCCCTCTCTCTCTCTCTCTATCCCCTGCCCCCATTACCCCTCTCTCTCTCTCTCTCTCTCTCCCCTGCCCCCATTACCTCTCTCTCTCTCTCTCTCTCTCTATCCCCTGCCCCCATTACCTCTCTCTCTCTCTATCCCCTGCCCCCATTACCTCTCTCTCTCTCTCTCTCTATCCCCTGCCCCCATTACCCCTCTCTCTCTCTCTCTATCCCCTGCCCCCATTACCTCTCTCTCTCTCTCTCTCTATCCCCTGCCCCCATTACCCCTCTCTCTCTCTCTCTATCCCCTGCCCCCATTACCTCTCTCTCTATCCCCTGCCCCCATTACCCCTCTCTCTCTCTCTCTCTCTATCCCCTGCCCCCATTACCTCTCTCTCTCTCTCTATCCCCTGCCCCCATTACCCCTCTCTCTCTCTCTATCCCCTGCCCCCATTACCCCTCTCTCTCTCTCTATCCCCTGCCCCCAT
>NC_090363.1:6203906-6206568 GCF_035084215.1 Heptranchias perlo
TCTCTCTTGCCCCCATTACCCCTCTCTCTCTCTCTCTCTCTCTCTCTATCCCCTGCCCCCATTACCCCTCTCTCTCTCTCTCTCTCTATCCCCTGCCCCCATTACCTCTCTCTCTCTCTCTCTATCCCCTGCCCCCATTACCCCTCTCTCTCTCTCTCTCTATCCCCTGCCCCCATTACCCCTCTCTCTCTCTCTCTCTCTATCCCCTGCCCCCATTACCTCTCTCTCTCTCTCTCTCTCTATCCCCTGCCCCCATTACCCCCCTCTCTCTCTCCTGCCCCCATTACCCCTCTCTCTCTCTCTCTCTATCCCCTGCCCCCATTACCCCTATCTCTCTCTCTCTCTCTCTATCCCCTGCCCCCATTACCCCTCTCTCTCTCTCTCTATCCCCTGCCCCCATTACCCCTCTCTCTCTCTCTCTCTATCCCCTGCCCCCATTACCTCTCTCTCTCTCTCTATCCCCTGCCCCCATTACCTCTCTCTCTCTCTCTATCCCCTGCCCCCATTACCCCTCTCTCTCTCTATCCCCTGCCCCCATTACCCCTCTCTCTCTCTCTATCTCCTGCCCCCATTACCCCTCTCTCTCTCTCTATCTCCTGCCCCCATTACCCCTCTCTCTCTCTCTATCCCCTGCCCCCATTACCCCTCTCTCTCTCTCTATCCCCTGCCCCCATTACCCCTCTCTCTCTCTCTATCCCCTGCCCCCATTACCTCTCTCTCTCTCTCTCTATCCCCTGCCCCCATTACCCCTCTCTCTCTCTCTCTCTATCCCCTGCCCCCATTACCCCTCTCTCTCTCTCTCTATCCCCTGCCCCCATTACCCCTCTCTCACTCTCTCTATCTCCTGCCCCCATTACCCCTCTCTCTCTCTCTATCCCCTGCCCCCATTACCTCTCTCTCTCTCTCTATCCCCTGCCCCCATTACCTCTCTCTCTCTATCTATCCCCTGCCCCCATTACCTCTCTCTATCTATCCCCTGCCCCCATTACCTCTCTCTCTCTATCTATCCCCTGCCCCCATTACCTCTCTCTATCTATCCCCTGCCCCCATTACCTCTCTCTATCTATCCCCTGCCCCCATTACCTCTCTCTCTCTCTCTATCCCCTGCCCCCATTACCTCTCTCTCTCTATCTATCCCCTGCCCCCATTACCTCTCTCTATCTATCCCCTGCCCCCATTACCTCTCTCTCTCTCTCTATCCCCTGCCCCCATTACCCCTCTCTCTCTCTCTATCCCCTGCCCCCATTACCCCTCTCTCTCTCTCTATCCCCTGCCCCCATTACCTCTCTCTCTCTCTCTCTCTCTATCCCCTGCCCCCATTACCTCTCTCTCTCTCTCTCTATCCCCTGCCCCCATTACCCCTCTCTCTCTCTCTCTATCCCCTGCCCCCATTACCTCTCTCTCTCTCTCTATCCCCTGCCCCCATTACCTCTCTCTCTCTCTCTCTATCCCCTGCCCCCATTACCTCTCTCTCTCTCTCTATCCCCTGCCCCCATTACCCCTCTCTCTCTCTCTCTCTCTCTATCCCCTGCCCCCATTACCCCTCTCTCTCTCTCTCTCTCTCTCTATCCCCTGCCCCCATTACCCCTCTCTCTCTCTCTCTCTATCCCCTGCCCCCATTACCCCTCTCTCTCTCTCTCTCTCCTGCCCCCATTACCCCTCTCTCTCTCTCTCTCTCCTGCCCCCATTACCCCTCTCTCTCTCTCTCTCTATCCCCTGCCCCCATAACCCTCTCTCTCTCTCTCTCTCCTGCCCCCATTACCCCTCTCTCTCTCTCTCTCTCTATCCCCTGCCCCCATTACCCCTCTCTCTCTCTCTCTCTATCTATCCCCTGCCCCCATTACCTCTCTCTCTCTCTCTATCCCCTGCCCCCATTACCCCTCTCTCTCTCTCTCTCTCTCTCTCCTGCCCCCATTACCCCTCTCTCTCTCTCTCTCTCCTGCCCCCATTACCCCTCTCTCTCTCTCTCTCTCCTGCCCCCATTACCCCTCTCTCTCTCTCTCTCTCCTGCCCCCATTACCCCTCTCTCTCTCTCTATCCCCTGCCCCCATTACCCCTCTCCCTCTCTCTCTCTCTCTATCCCCTGCCCCCATTACCTCTTTCTCTTTCTCTCCCGCACTCCGAAAAGGCCCGAAACCACGTGTCGCTCACCGAGGGGCGGGGCCCATCAGGACCCGCCGAGCGCTGCCCGTTCTACTCGCCTCAACATTTCCACCGATTTCTTTTGTTGTTTTTTTAAAAAAATATATATATATATATTTTATTTCCATGCGACCTTTTATTTATTTATTTTGAATTGCTTACTTCGGTTCGTTTCTTTTTGAAAAAATTGTTTTAATTTTTGCACAGGCATGTTCGAGGACAACTGGTGATTGGTTTTTTTTGAATGAATGAATGGGATGAATGAATTGCCTTTTTCCATTAACCCATCAGGAGAGTCTGGGCTGCCCCCAGTGTCATTAAACACAAACATCTTAACAAAAGTGCCCCCTTATTACAGGGGCACAACTAATAAAAATAAACCTCAATCAGACAAAACAAAGGAAAACTAACAGATTAAATAATAATGTTATTCCCAACACCCACTACACACTCCAAGGCACTTCTGTCTGTTCGTTCATTTCGGTTCAACCCAGTGTCTCCTAACTGGTAATTTGGAGAA